>NW_020897692.1:6391825-6429237 GCF_003984885.1 Neopelma chrysocephalum
TTCCTCTTCCTCTTCCTCTTCCTCTTCCTCTTCCTCTTCCTCTTCCTTTCTATTCTGAAGTAAAAATCCTTTTGCTAATGTGGTTGCACCTCTTGAAATGTAGTCTGAGAAAAAAAGGCACCCAAGAGGCACTCATTCAGGTTCTAAGAGGAAACAACCAGTGCTGGACCTTCAGCAAATACCAAAGAATTTCGTGTCTCCACCTTACTGCCTTCTGCAACCACTCTGATCTCAGGAGATCACAGCCTGCTTTGCCCCTGCTGGCAGATTGTGCCATGGGCACAATCTGCAGCTCATCAAAAAATAAGCTACAAAATTTACTACCCGTGTGATAATGCTGACAGTTGCCGGAGAAGTAATCAGCTTGCTGCATTCATTTAGCAAGAAGACTTGGTGGCTGCCACACAATGCGACCTCAATGGTGTCACCTGCACCTGAGTCACCTCAGAAGCACTGGAATATTCAGGACCCAGACCAGGGGCTGTGCCCCAAAACACCCCCATTGAAAAAGAACTCAGACCACTCATAGTCTGGCTTTCCTTCAGGCTCCAACAGCTTTGCCATGCTTCACTCAAAGTGTTTGTGACACAGGGTGCTTGTGCATCTAGGTTCAGACTGGCAGGGGGCTGAATTCTTGCAGACAAAGGCTGCCCTGGGCACAGGTCCTCCAGGAGAGGTCCAGCGCTGCACCCCAAACTGCAACAGGACAAATGCTGTGCCCTGGCCTGCAGTGATGCAGAATTGGGATGGTTGTTGTCACATAGGTGAGGTGGCAACTTAAAATCCCTGCACAAGCAACTTCCTTACTGAGATTAGCACATGGACCACACAGCTCTCAGTAAGTAAACTCTGGGATATCCACAAGGCAAATAGATTCTCAAGATGAGCTGTGTGATGGACTAGGGGTGTTTTTCAACTTGGTTTTAACTTCTTCAAGTGCTCCCTCTTAGTGTGTATAGTCTTGAGAACAAATAAGTAAGAGCTCTCCTATGTCTCTTCTCTCTTTTCTCTTGTCATCTTCACTCTGCAACCAGTGGTTTTAATGTTTTCAGTCTCTTTGAAAGTCTGCCTCTTCCTTTCCTCCAGTGTTCTTGAACTCTCTTTTGTTTGCTATATTAATTGGAAAGACCACATATATGTGCAGCATCTAAGGGCCAGTCACACGATTTATTTACACCATTGTGTCAGCATTATCCAATAACACTTTACATCTACCATTTAGCAACTCTCCAACTACTTTTTGGACCACCACTCACCAGCCACTTTCATTTCACTTCCATTGATGATTCCGATATAGTCTTTCACCAGAGTGACTACAGTCAATTATTTCTTCCATTCTGCATTGCCTCCTGGAGCTTTTACACTCCATTTCGTTTGCCATAATGTTGCCCAGTTATCTTGCTGTGTCAAGCCCCTTCTGATGTTCCTTGCAATTCTCTCTAGTTTTGACATGCTGCGGTAATTGTATTTTAAAATATGCCATTTTCCACTATTCTCTTACACTTCACCTACATGATATCAGAACATGATCAGGCCTGGAAGCAAGGAGGACCTAAAAAGGGGAAGAAACACCTGCCACACAGAACCATGAGACCTTTTGATATGAGCTTCTGGGCTTTTTATTTTGGAAAAAATATATAAGAAATCATATTCCAAGTTCTGTGTGGTAGTGCCTCACATTATCAGTGCTGGGTTCCTTTTTCCTCAGTGGGTGTCCTTTCACATCACTTCTGATCTAATCGTCAGGGTTTTTGTCTGAGAGCCATTTCTGCTTTTATCTTGTTGCTATAATTACATTGCTTATCTTTTACCAGGGCTGCTGGTTTAGAGCATCCTGTTTTAGGAAAAAAACATGTACTGCACTAAAGTATCCAAAACAGGAGCTTACTCAGAGTAGCTTGTGGGCTCCTTTTCATCTGCACAGCTTTGGTCTGTCCCAGTAATGCAGGGCAAACACAGAGGAAACTGTGAATAAGACTTATGCTATTCATTTTCACACTCCTCTCAGTCATCCTGCAGAAAGAAGCAGCCTGGCCTTAGAAAATTAAAAAAAAAAAAAAAAAAAACAAAGGAAAGAAATTTGGAGGAGAGACTGGGTAAAGGCAAAAGCAAAATTACAGGCATTACAGCAGAGAGGATGGGGAAATGTTATTCAGAAATAAATTGCTGAAAAACATTACAATCCTAACTTAATGTTATTAGGATGTGGGATATCTTTTGACACATCTTTCACTGAAAACCATACACACATGTTTAGGTGTGTACCTAAGTAAATAGAATATTCCCATTCTTCCTTAATCTCAGATTGTCTTATTAAGAAATCAGATTCACAGAAGATTCTTATTAAGAGCTCAGATTCTCTTAAACGAAGAAAATCCTATTAAGCTACATGTACACCCTAGCAGTAATGTTTGCTTTTAAAGATTTCTCTTTCTCCTATACACTCCCAAATCACTTAAGAGGCTTTTATTAAATTTCAGAGTTAGATAGCTTTCCTTCACAGACAGCCCAGGAGTAGGAAATGCTGTCTAGATAGAGCAAGAGAAGGCAGGCAGTATTGAATCAGGAAACAAAATGAAAAAAAAATACATAAGGAAAAAAAAAGTAGAGTTTTCCCTCCTGAACCAGCTGACAATATGCTTTGAAATGATACAAGGTCCCTGTTTCACATGACCTTGTTACAAGACAGCAGCACGTGAGAGCAGAAGACAACACCTCAAAGCCAAACAGCACTGTAGGAAATGAGCAGGCTACAAGAGCAAATGGCAACATGGATTTCTCACAGGCAGGCAGTGAGGTTAAAGCAGCAGCCACCATGCTGCCCAAGCTGTGCTCCAGCCACACCTCAGGGCTTTGCATAGCATCCTCCTTTCCTTACAATTCAGATGGAGTGGGGCTGGAAAACAAGTCCCAGAGGAACCTGCTTCGTTTTATCTTGTGGTGTATGAGGCATTGTGGTGAGGCAGATGATGTAATATCGATTGTTTCTTAGTGAGAGAGGAGGGGAATGTCAGCCAAAGAAATTATGCCTGTGAATAGCAGATGAGGAGAAAATAATGAGAGAATTGGTGGAGCAAATGAAGACATAAAAGCATGTAATACAAAGAAAGAAGAATTTGCTCTGACCCCCATGACCTGCTGTGGTATTAGTGTACAGTTTTAGTAGTGTAATGATCATTAAGGCTTTGATCCCCATTACTAGGAGCATGGAGATTTCTCTTCCTTGCACAAGACTGTGTGTTTCAGTCTGGTATTAATAAAAATTGGTTTCACATATCATTACACTTCCCCGGCTTAATCATCTTTGAGCGCATTGTGTGTTCAAATGTCGCCATTTCGGGCAGAGCAGCGAGCCAATCATCTTAACAGGTTGTTTTTTCCAGCGTCTCAGTACAATCCCTTTCAGCATACAGAAGTGACATCACCACAGCCCTTTTCAACAGATGAGGATTGAGGCTCGGGACTCCAACACAACGATGTGGTGGTTTGCATTGATGGGGTTTATTTCCTCCCTGCAGATAAATAATACTATTTTTTTACAGTAGCAGCCATGGGTGCGACGGTGTAACATGTAACATATCAAGAAAGGCTAGTGAGGAATTTTTCAGCAAAACAAACTTTTGCCTAAAAGCTGAGAGGGAGATAGATAAAACTGAAATTGGCCAGTAGAAGCAGGTTGGCTGCAGCAGGATTGGTTCTCCATCAGCTCGAGGTGATGCTGCTGTGATGACAGTCTCCCTCAGCCCCAGCTAGCTGAGCTCTGCCATGGGAAGCACAAAGCCAAAGGAGCTCTGTCACAGGCAGAAGCTCACTGGGATTTGAATCTACTCAGCTTATGGCTGGGGGGATCCTCAGGAGACAGAGACAGTTGTTCCTCTGTTCTTCATTGAGGGAAAAATAAAAAGAATAGGAATGGTTTGATTTTTCCAAGCAATTCTTTTTCCCTTTTCTTCTCTCCCCACAGATTTTCCTTTTCAGGGGGAAAATGACTCATTTTTTCTGTTTAACCAAACTTTTGCAAATGTCAGTATTTCTTGTGGAATAGAAGTCCTGCATTTCAACCAGCTCTCGGCAAAGACATTTCAAACCAAGGCATTTGCAGTGTGTTTAGTTTCCTTAGTTACGTGCCACATGTATCCAGGTAGAAAGGACAAGGATCTGCCATATCTAGTACAGCTCTTTAAAGTATCTAAGTCCTTCTTTGGCTTTTAGAGATGTGAGGAGTGTATGTCTACAGGAAGACAGCAATAAGAGTACATCTGACCTTGCCTTTCCTCCACCCTCCTACTTATCATACCAGCATGTTTACAGTTTTTCCTTTCCATTGTTTGGAGGAAAACAGAGCTGCAAGGAAGGGAATGATTTACAGAACACTTATTTCACTAATTCAGGCTGTACACACAAGGCTGAGAGCACATATCCTTTTGCCCAAATATGAATAGGGGCTGGCTTACTTTGGTTTCCTCTCTCTGAGTAGTCAGTCTGACCTTCTGCTTAAGTTAGAAAGTCCTTACACCACCTTCCAGGTCAGCAAAGCCCTGGAAATAGTCCAAGTGCAATGAGGAGTTTCCTTCCTGGATACTGTCCTTTCTTGGGGTGGTTCTTCTCTGCCTTGCAACATTTGGGACTAGGTCACTGAAGACCAAGTTGTCTTCTCAGGACAGTGGCTGCCCATTCCCTTAAAAACTAGTGGTAGCAGTAATTTATAAACACATGGGACAAAACCACAACAGTTCTAGCCGGGCTTGGAGTAAGCCAGTGACGCTCAACATCTTCTTTGAAGATGGTACTTCACTCCTAGAGGCTAATTTTCTACATGACTCCCATCTGTATGAGAGCACATAAAGCTGTGAAGCATGGACCAGATGATGCAAGGATGCTTGCGTGGATCTGCAGAGTCTGAAGCTTTTCAGCAACCTCCTGTTTTTCTGTGGCACGTTGGCAAAGTTTCAGTTTGGTGCTGTCAGTGGATTGAACCTGTCTGCTGTGGGTGGGTATCTTTTGCAATGCATTTGTCTGCACTTGATTGTGCATATGTTATGCTCTTATGCTGAAAGGGGCAGCTGGGTGGCAGAGCAGAAGGTTGCTCAGTTTGTTCTTCTGGTGATTGTAGTTGGAGAGAGAGGTGAGACCAGGCACATGGCAAAGAACTGGCCGTAGGGGCTGGCAGTGACACCGGGGACTGAGTCCTGTGGAGGGTGCAGAGCATGGGTGGGCCTCTAAGAAGGTGGAGGTAGACAGAAGCTTCACCTGTAGAGGAGAGACCCCAGAGTCTCCTGAAAATTGCTGGCCTCACAGCAGGCATGCAGGGAAGGACTGATTGGCCAGGAAGGGTTGGGGCGGGGGGTGATTTCTACCACATTTGTTTTTATTTTGCCCTCCCCAGGGCTATGGGCTTCCCTAGTTTGGGTATTGCATTATTTTCATTTGGATTACCGAAAAACACCACTTTGGAAATCCAGCCTCCACTGCTAGGTTGCTCGGTGATCCCTTCAGGGAAAAGGGAAGGAGATGACCCCAAACCTCATGTCTGTCACCCCAGTGAGATTTCTCTCCCTGCTGCCAAGGGAGCTGGGAAGGACCAGGCTGGCTGCCCAGCATCATGTCACAGCTCAGACCAGCAAGCCATCCTTTCCCAAGACCTCAGGAAAATATATCCTTTGTCTGAAGAGAAAGCAACCCCTCTCCCTGAAGTGGGGATTTGTGCACAAACTCTTGGGATCCTGGCCCTTCCTTACCCCCCCAGTGTGGGGCCCCTCATCTGCCTCTCTCCTGCACAAACAGGGGAGGCAGAGGATCCACAGATCCCCTCTCTTTTATACCAAACCCTCAAAAGGCATCCACTGAATTGTACTTTATTTAGGAAAGAGAAGCAGCAACAGAAGTGCTGAAGCTGGGACATGGAGGGTATCTTTAAAGGACTAATCGGTTTTATTTATGTCTGCAAGTACAGACAATTCGTCACTGGAAAGAGGGAGACACTGGATGAAACAAATAGTGGAGAAAAACAAAGAGAAATAATTAGGTACACAGTATGCCTGTGGAGTGCATCTTAAAAAGAGTTATTTGGGACAAGCTGTACTGATGCTGGATTATAAAAAGGACTGGATAATTTTATAAGTAATGTAATGCCTCTGTAGTGTGTGAATGTATCTCAGGCTTCAGGAAATAAGGTACTGGGCTTACAAAAATAAAATCTCCCACTTGTATCATATGATTATATAAGTTGCTGGATCAAATTTTACATTTCCTCAGGCCTTGGGTATCACCCAGCACTGGCAGTTGAACAAGCTATTAATGGAGCACTGGTGAGCATCCTAATGGAAAAGATCAAATTACCAAAAAAAAAAACCACCCAACAGCATTGATTTGTTGTGTGTTCATCGATTTAGCCCCTTCCCTGACAGAAAAGAAGCATGCTGTGATCCCACTGCTTGTCCTTCACTTGTCCATCAGTCCTTCCCCCAGCGTCGTGGCTGCTGCACACACCTCAGACCGCAGCAGCTGTGAAAGCATCAAGAGACCACATCCTCCCTGAGTGTTGCTGTCTGGGCTGAGGGGAAAGGCCATTAGCTGGCCACACCACCCTCTGCTTCTCTCCTGCTGTCAACCAAGGGCCTCGGGTTTGATGGTGACATTTGAGGGGGCCACAAAGGAGTGAGGAGTCCTGTAGCAGAGACAAAGAAAAGGTGGAGAAGGGCCGTATGCACTGTGATAGCTTTAGGAGACATGATCAGAAAGAGGCATGTGGCTGGGGGAAGCTTGGAGTAAGCTAAAATTGAGGTATAAAAGCACAAAGGATAAATTGTAAGAAAGGAAAGATGAACCTCTCAGATATCCAACCTTCCAAAACCCAAACGTATTCTTACGTGACTCTGCCTATTTTTACTTGGCTGCAGTGATTTCCGAGGTGTCCAGACAACCATATCCCCTTTCTTCCCATAACCCTGTGGAAGAAGCACATTGCTGCTGCCCTGATGAAGTTGACAGCTCCTCTTTTAAGGGGCAGACCTGCAACTTCCTTCATTTCAAACCCTAAAAAAGGGAAAGATGTGGGAAAATCCTTAGCAAGGAAGAGAAACCTGGGAGGGACACGACAAACAGCACATAGTGGGCATGACAGCTTCAAGCCCTCCACAAATGAGACTGCGTTGGGGGCATGGCCAAGGAGAAACAAATGGGGCCAAGGAGAAGTAAATGGGGCCAAAAACATTGCTCCTCCTGAGCACTGCTGCCCTCCCAGATCTCTCTCCAAATCCTTCGATTGTGTTGAGGAGCTGCAAAGACGCACAGTCTTCTTCATCTGCTCAGCCTAAGCCACAGTGGAGTGCCATGAGCTTGCCTGCAGAGAGAAAGCTGTCTTCTGGGTCTTTGGGACTAGTTTGATGCTCATTTTGATGTTTCATGTGGAGCTGTTATGGACTGAAGCTGGCAGCACCTCTGGACCACTGGCAGCTGAGCACCTTTGTTAGCGTTCACAGGCACTGCACGAGTGTTGTCACTTGGGTGACTGCAAAGGGCTTTGGCATAAGCAGCACTGTTGGAGTATTTCTGCAAATAAAACAGAGAGGACACTTGCACAGTTCCTGGAGAGGAGTGGGAGGGCAATGGGCAGGAGGGAGAAATACAGGGTTTTTTGTCTGTGAAGGGTGACTTGTCCAGTCTGCCTCCCTCACACACCTGAACTCACTTCTTGACTAGCTCTGACTGGGCTTGTAAATGCAGTTTTCCTCTGTTGTATTAAATTTGGGGATATCTTACTGCAAAATCAATTAAGCAACCTCCCATAACTGCTTATTTCTCAAGGTAGGTGGTATTGAGGGCTCCCCATGAATGGTGGTGCTGGCAACACAAACAGAAAAAGAAACACTGTTGGCACAAAAGGTTTTTAAACAAGGAAGGCAAAGACCATAGCATAGAAATGTATTCAGATTAAGGTCAGTCTTAAACACACATCAGGAATCTAGTCTGAAGCCCTGTGAAGTCAGAGATTTTCTGTCAAGGAAAGTGAGTTTTTTGGATCAGGTTCTAAGTGCAATTTGTCTCCTTTTTTCCCTTGGTTGTTACTGTTGTGGGGGGGTTTTGTTGCTTTTTTTTCCTTTTTTTTTTTTTTAATAATGAGTAAAGCCACGTCAGCTGTAATGGATTGCAACTCCTCTTTCTGCTTTCAGGAGCCAGGAAGAGAATCACTGAGCCATATTCTCTTCCTGCTCTGCAGAAAGCAAATGGCTATCCTTGGATATCAATCACTGGGGTAAAAGCTAAGAAATGTTACCAAGGAAACGTTGTCAGGCCCACTGGCAGTCTTCTTTGTTTAGGAAGTTTACCCATGAGCAGCATTTTATTGTTTTGAAATCAAAAAATGTTAAAATAAAACAAATGCGACAATTTCAATGGACTGACATGCTATGTACCCTCCCTGGTGTAGCCAATGCCCAAAATATATTTCTCTACCTTGATCCATCAAATAGTCCATTCATTCATCATCTTGAATTACTAATCTAAACTGGTCTTCTGAATAAATAAAAAGTAGATTTATCACTAGGTAAAATGTGTTATTTCTCCAAGCAGGTAAACATTAAAAATAGTTGTAATCCAAAAGCAGAAAAATGAAGGACTGCAATGTGTCACACGTTGATCCAGCTGTGAAGTGTGAATAATAGCAAAGTGGATACAAAAGCAACAGAGCTGACTTTGATTGGTGAGATGTTACTTTCACATTGTGTGGGTGCATTTAGTACTCACGAAAGCAGGGGACTAATAGCATCAATTTCAGCCAGACCTTGTGAAACAGGTGCTATTTCACACTTCCAGCATGCAGCACTTACAACACCCTGCATGGACCAGCTCCGCCTCTGCTGCCCCAGCCTAATTTTCCAGTGCCATCCTACTCACTGCTCAGCACCTTCCAGGAGGTGGCAAGTGCCCTGAGCTGCGAGTCACTTCAGTGCAAGCTGAGGGCTCCCCAAGTCTTGTGGGAGGCAATCGTGCTTTGGCAAAAGTTTGCTATTTAAATAGGAGACTGTGCTGCATATTTCGTGAGACATGCAAATAGAAATTCTGCTGTCACAGTCATCTCCTTTTACAGTCTTTAGAACTGTAGATCTCAGACTTCAAAGGTGGAGGGCTAGTGCTATATGGCAGTGTAGAAATGCAGGTTAACCTGAATGCTGTCCAGCTCAGAGCCATTAAGGGTGCATGAGAAGCCCCTCAGATTTTCCATTTGTTCACCTAAAATGATGCCCATTCCTGGTCCCCAAGATCTTTAGACAGCATCTATTCCTGAGGCCATATTCAGCATGCTTGCATTCCCCCAGAATGGGAGGGAAGAGGCATTCAAATGCCCAATAAAAACAAGGCCATCTGCTCATGAATGTTGCAAAGGAAGAGAAGATTCCCTTTTTTGTGAGCGCTATAGCCAGGCCAGCCCTGCTCTCCCACAAACCCACCTGTGAGGTGCTGGGAGCCCAGGGCTGGTGTTGGGTGGGAATGCATCCTCTGGGGGCACTGGGGCACTAAGCAATGTTGTGCCAAATGTAATCTAAAAAGACATCAATAAAACCCTTTTTTCTTACCCAGGTGCTTCCAAGTATTATAAACTTACTCTCAGACAGAAAGGGCACAGTTGATGCCTTAATTATTGCAAAATAAAAAGATTAAAATTGACTAATGTATTCAGGCACCAGCATCAAGTTACATATCTATCTAGTTTTATCGGCACTTTCTTGGGCAGTGCAGAGAGAGGCCAAGCAGGCAGTCCTGCTGATTAACTGTAATATTCTCTGACTTATATAATATTTCTGCTTATTTTTACATTTTGTCTTTAAGGACAGAGTGTCCTGGATTGCAGGATCTTATATGAATAACAAAACTTGGGGAGGGAAGAACTCTATTATCCTGGAAGGAAAAAAGAAAAAAATAAAAGGAAGAAGCAATGATCTTTTCTTCTCTGTCTGGCTCAAGATCATACAGCGTGATCAACCCTGCAACCACAGGCAGGTTGCAATCAATTGGAGGGGATGTTTAGCTAAACAGTGACACCCCAAAGCCATAGAAAACCTCTGAAATCATGCTGCCCTCTGCTAACCCAGGAGGAATCAGCAGCTCACAATCCTACTTGAGACTGGAGTGACTGTCACTTTTGGGATGCTGTGCCTAGGTTTTCATCAGACTTCACTCATGGGCCTCCTGAAGTCTGCCAGAGCCAGCTGGTGTTTTGGGTGCTGTTCAGAGGAAAGAGTTTACATCGATGCTGAATACTGGGGAGAATTCCACAGACAAGGATGTGTGTAAATGTCTTTCTGTTCAGGGGCTCAGAGGCTAGGCTTTGCTTTCTCCTTTCCTATTTTGCTGCCATTTGTTACTGGAAATCCATCATGAAGCTTCCTGAGCTTGATCAGGAAGATAAAGCGACTTTCCCCAAAACCACAGGAGTCTTCATGAGACCCTGCAGTGAAGAGGAGATACTGAGGGCAATAACCTCAAATGCAGGCCCTGGTTACCTTTCCACCAAGGACTTCCTCTGCAATGGATGAATATCAGTCAAGTTTTGTTCTCTGCCTCAGTTTCTCATCTGCAGAACAGGGAAGACAACACCTTTGTGCCTCTGAAGGAAGGCAACAACATTGCAGATGCCCTCCTAGCCCTTTTCCCAGGGGTGAGAGATCTTCCCCTCACAGCAGGAGCATTGTTCTTCCATTAGGGCTCACACGTTAGGCCGTTGCTCTGGAAGGGCAGCTATATCCCAGTAACTTGGCCCCATCCCAGGGATCCCTTTGCAAAGCAGCCATGGCATCAACCTACTGCTCTATCAAGACTCACAAAAGTCACAGAGCACTGTCCCTTCACAGACCACAATCTGTCAAAAGTCACAGGCAGTAAGGACTTCAGCCCTTGGGGGAATGCTCTCCCTCTCACAGAGGGAAACTGAATCATGGAAGTGGGACATGAACCTCCCACAACCAGGCAGGACACCCTAGCCATAGTTTGCTGGGAGATGGACAAACTGCAGAGGACTGTTCACCTCCACTTTCCTTCTTTTCTCCAGGATGGATGAAAAACAACTCCCTTAACTGATAGAGGAGAGCCAGTATGATTCCAGGATATCATCACTCTGCTCTGTTTAACCACTCCTCTTTTCCCCTGCACACCAAAGTCCCCTTCTTGGCCCTGCAAACATCTACAGGCAGGGGACAGCCACTCTCTGCCAATGACTTGGTGGTGGCTGGCAGCGATGAACCACCAGCAGCTGAGAGCAAATATACCTCATGATCCCACATCACACAAAGGAGGGAAGGTGGGCAACTGAGCATGGCTAATACACAAGCAAACATAGCCCAGACCTGGCTGATAGCTCTGCTTTCCTGCCTTTTGCCACTTGTGTGATGCTTGTGCTGATGCCTGAATGGCATGAAAGCATGTCTGTGCCTCATGTTTATAATATGGGGCTCTTAGAGATGCTGAAGACTGTTCACAGTGATGCTGCTGCATTCAGAAAAAATGCTTGTCTGAATTAGTTGAAAATAGTATCATTTATCTTAGCACTGTTCCCCCCCCCTTTCCTCTTCCAACCCCAGCATCATATGAAAGAAACATCCTCAAAGCGGGCTTCTTGTTCATTCATACTGACAGTTGGTAAAAGGAGATAAAATGTGTCTCAAAACACTAATCACAGCTTGGAGTGTCTCCTATTCTCTGTCCCTGTGTGGCCTTACCCTGCTGGGAACAAGTAACCCCTCTGAGCATCACTCTGTTGCAATATTCACAGGTCCAGCTGCATGAGGCTGGGACAGCTTGCTTTCCTGGAAGGGGAATTGCAGGCAATGAGCAAAACTGGGATAGCAACATTATGAATATTTTCTTAATCACATTAAACAATCAGAGGGAAAGGAGCCCATGAAATGTAGCAAGGGTTATAGATCAGGCAGGGACAAACCAGATGGAGGAGGAAAATGTGAGGAGTCTGGAGGATGCTGAGTTGAAGTATTACTATCTCCTGAATCCTGCTGAAAACTCCCTTCTGGTTTTAGCCAGCTTGTGAAGCCAACTGCTGGTGAGCCAGCTGACATCAGCCCCTGTGAGCAAAGGCAATGTCCTGGGAGAGACTGTTCCTGTAAGAAAGGAATGCACTGAGCTGCAGAGCTGAGCAGGGCTGTGCCTGGGGACCCACAGTGCTTCTGCCATATCAGCATCTGGGAGGACTGCACAACTGAAATAATGTAGCCTGGCATGATCAGTGCCCAGATGAGTAAGACATAAACAAGAGAAACTCCTGACCAATGCCAGCAGGTATTTAAACATCAGGAATGACTTTGAGCAGTTGTTTTGCTGAGGGGCTTTGCAGTTGGAGTTACCCATGTAGTCAGTCCCCCATTCCTACCCTGCCTGGCAAAAGCGAGGCTGCACTGTGATTTTTCATTAGCTGATTGCTTTTACAGCCTCTGAACTTTACTCCCTAATACTTGATCATCTGCATTTTATTTGTTAAAGGAAGCATGACATATAACCGCTTTCCTAATGTTAGTTTCACCTGCTCTCGCCTCAGTTCAGAGAGCCCACATAATTAGCTATGTATATTTCTACCTTGTGTTTTTTCCACAGATCGTGCTCTTCTATGTATGCAAGCGTTCAAACGCCACCCAGTGGCTCCCGAGACGCTGGGTGCCGATCTCACCAGTGACAGTCCCTCCGGGTGCCCGAAGCCCCTTTCCTGTGAAACATCGTCCCAGAGCCAAGGGCACGGGCAGCACAGAGCAGTGCTCCCCGGGGGTCGAGGCAGCAACATCCTTTGAAGCTCTTTCCAGACCTTGATACAGGTAACCACATCACTTGCTCACTCAGGTAACCACGAGGCTCACTCAAGTAACCATGTCGCTCACTCACCACGTTCTGTAGTCTCAGGGTGTGGCATTGTGCTGTCGAGTTTAGCACAAGGCAATGGGATGCTGCATGTGCACCATTTCCAGTTGCTCACATCCAACATGCACATATGAATGCTTTCTGACAGGTCACCTGGGCACATATTTACATTCTCAGTTCTCAGCCAGCCTTTAGTCAAATTAAAATAAAGAAAGAAATCTCCTTGGGTGAAAATCTGGAACATCCATTCCCAACCACATCTAAGTGTGAGTCCTTCAGTCAAGTATAAAAATAGTGTCTGCTAAGGCCCTGCCCCTTTCTGGGTCTCCTTGTCCATGTTGTCTCACGCTGCTGTTCCTGAGCTGAGCAGGCAGTTATGGGGAAAGCTGAAGGGAGGAAAAGAAATGACAACGTACAGCTGCAGGCAGCTCCATTCCCTCTCCCAGTCCCCATCATCCTTCTTCTCTGTTGGAAACCACCCTTTCCTTGTCTCCAGCCCTTGGAGCTGAGTCCTAGACCACAAAGAGACTTGGGTAGGACCTCAGTTTCACCTGAGCTGCCATTTCTACCTTTCTTTTGGTTTTTGTCCTTCATTATTTTCCCATAAAACAAAGTCTTACACTCTTTACCTACTTCTTCAAAAGGTAACGGCAACCATAAAGAACTCTCCAGCAAGATTTGCATACTGTGCCATCCTGTGCAACAATAAATTTCCCCGATGACTCTCTACTTCTTGTATTCACCAGCCCTTGCCAACTTTGTGCTTTAAGAGTCTGCTCTTTGATGCGACATGTAGTTATTGGACATTAGGCATTCATCTCATTCATTTCACTGTTCCCTGAGGGCATGTTCTTCACCATTTGTTGCCATAATGCTTGAGGGCAAGAAGTAATTTTTCTTATTTAGCCTCTGCTCTATTATTTTGCCCTGCCACTTGCTGTCAGATGTCAAAGATGAGATGCCCCTTTGGGCAGAGCAGTCACACCCAACCATATTTGCAAATCAAATCACGTTAAGCAAGGCGGCAGCAGCAGTTGAACTGGGAGGGAAAACCTGACCCTTGTAAAATGATGCCCTAATGACAGGCCAGGGACTGATCCTTACAAGCACAGATCCCCTTCTCTGGAGTTTAGGATCCTGCAGGTCTCAGAAAGCCCAAAACATGAAGCTTCAATGGTTGGTTAGACTGTGCCCCAGCTGTATCCCACTCTATATGCAGGGCCAGGCAAGAGACACCCGTATTTTCATAAGCACAGTGGGGTTAGGGTCTTGTCCCAGGACAATTTTTTCTGTTTAGCACAGCCAAGCTGGGGTTCAAACAAGTGTGGGGAGCAGGGTAATAACTCCTCCCTCCAGCTGCCTGGGGTCCCTCAGCCCCCTTGGGGTCCTTCGTGGGAGAGAGGGAGATGGAGACTCCCTCCATAACAAGATGGAGAATAACTTTCTCTCCTTTGGAACAGAGCACGTGAGGGCAGGCAGCTCCCTTTCTAGGATGCCCTTTGTCAGAGACTGGACTAGCCAAGCATACTGCTTCCCCTTTGTTACCCAAACGCTGCTGGTCCATAACACTTGACCAATGTTGACCCCAAGCAGATTAGACACAGACGAGTGCCTTGTGCTCTGGCTGTGCTTGTGACGGCTGCAGCCGCTTGCATGCTTTTTGGGGCCAGCCTTGTCGTGGGACCGAAATATCGCTTCTGTATCAGGTTCTGCAATCCCATGTGCCACACTTGAAGTGCAAGGTGGGCAAAAGGACAGCTCTTATCTAGAGAGGAGCATGTGGCAGGGTTTCATGTGAAACCCAGACCAACTTCAGCTAAAGTCTTTTGCATAGGTACCATGTTCCCTTTCCAAGCATTTCTGAATCACCACATCCATCTGCAAACACTAAATATAATAAAAGGCCATTGTAGGCTCCATCCAAGCCTGGCTATAATTAAATATATTGACTGATAAACTGAATATAGTTATACCTCTCCATCTGGTCTCAGCAGAGGACCACTGACATTTTGTTCATATACCCTGATTTTTTCATCTCTTTCAGAATGATATTTGCATCATAGCTTTTTAATGAGCTAATAGTTAAAATAGCCCCCTATAATTATGCTAGAATAATCCAGCATTATTTCAGCTTAATTATAGGGGGATATCTTAAATATACATCATTTGCAGTTCCCAGTCACTCTAATGCACAGATGTCTGAAGAACTGACATAAAACACTAGCAAGTTATAAAATATCTAGAGTGGTGCTCATTGCGTCTGTGGAAAATGATCACATCTATTTTCTGTACCTCTGCTATGCAGTCTCCCTGCTCAGATTATTTCCTGCTAACCAAGAGATAATATTGAAAGCAATAGAAATAAAATACTTCACTATCTCATGTCATGCTCTGATATTGTTGACTCTTTCATTTTCATATCTCCTTGATCCTCCCATAAGTCTTCACATCAACATACTGTAGTTAATTTCTCCAAACCTTTACCAGCTCTGGAAGCAAACTGATTCCTAAGCCTACTGCCTTCAGAGCTGTGGCCAGGCTATGGGCTGCCTTTAACTTTGCTATAGGTTTTGTTTATTTGCATTAAATGACCTGGAAAAACTGCCCTGGGAGCACCTTGCATTTCTATTCATGGTTAATCTCCTCTTTCCCCCTTGGAGACCATCACATCCCACCAAGGCAGCATTGTTGGAAACATCAACTCACCATTCTGGATAGACATGTCTCTTCCTCACCATGTGGCTCTTCCCCCAGTGTACCGCCCGCTGTGGGATGTGGGATGCTTGTGGGAAGACAGGAGAGGACTTGCTGCAAAGTGGCTGTTGTCTGGGGAGGTGTAGATGTCACTTCTGTCCCCTCACACTCAGCACCCCCACTCTGTATTGCCACTCCTTCCCTGTAGCAGGAAACAATGTGTGTCCCCAAGTACGTACTTTCATGTTCACAGGCTTGCATACTCCAGAGAAAGAAAAATTCACAGGAATACTGCCCTGGGTCTAAGGATTTCCGTAAAATGAAAAGGTGAGAGTTTTGTTCAGTTAACGCCATCGTTCATGCTGCTCCATAGAGCAGAATTAGAGGGAAAATCTTTGTTCCTTGGAATAGGAGAAGCAAAAGAGATTATGGGAAAGCTGGTAGCCGAAGCCCATGAGGACAGTAACAGCTGCATGCACACACACATAAGCAAAGCTCAGCAGTGAGGAGATGATGGAGAGAGGGCTAGCAAGTATGGGCTATGGTCATCTTGTGTGTTTCTGGCAAGGCATGGAGAGGGCCATCAGAGGCAGGCTGAAACCACATGGGAATTTCTGCAAGGCTGCTCTCACTTTGGAGGATGTTACCGTGAAATGGGTCTCCATAGTGCAGTAAGATGCAGCTTGTATCATTGAGCAGACTGGGGAGATGGGCAGCAATACTGCTTCCAGGGAGGTGCTCAGCACTACGGGAGGGCACTGCTAGCTCCAAGGGAAGCATAGGCAGAGCTGCATTTCTATGCAGCCTGTGAACCAAGTACTATTTTTAGATCCACTTCTTTCTTTTAACACTGTGGATCAGCCTAATGGACAGAGAGATAGCATATAATAAATGTCATAACCTCTTTGGAAAATACCTCATGGCTTTTAAACTAATCCCTTGATACTCTGAGAGGACTGCTGCATGACATTGATTAAACCTCAGGGGTCGGTCATGCTGAGGTAACACTTAGTGCTCGTTCGTGCTGTTCCCTTGCCAGGCTGGTCTTCAGCTCTGCTCCTTGATACAATACAGGGTCCAGAGTCCCTCAAGACTATGACCCTGATGTTGATCATCTGAGTTTGCATCAGGGATGTCCCTCCTCGGGGCACTAACTCATCTTCAGTGGTAATAGATGTTACAGTAGCCCTGTCCTTATCCCACTGGTCTTACAACCCCACCAGCATCCCTCTTCCCCTACAGAGGTCCCCGGTCTCTGAGAGGTGACATCTCTCCTTAACTTGTTTTCCATGTTAATTTGCCCTTTCCCTTTGACTGAAGAGGAAGAAAGGATTACCCTTTGAGCATCTCACACTCACCCAAAGGGTCCCTATTGGCCTTGGGGAGTACCAAGCAGGACACTGATGGTGGAGGATACTGTAGCAGTTGGTCTTTTCATGCCCCATTCCCACTGAAGCCCTTGACAGACAGTAGTCCATGAAGTAAGCCATACAGTGGTTTACCCTGGAGAGGGTTGGTATCCCTCTCATTTGTCAGCCCTGCACCTTGGGCTAAGAAAAGGACTTTGCATGACTGTGTTTGCATTGTAAAAGTGGGGTTGGGCTAACCTGAGCTGTCAGCAGAGATATCGCCCTTGCAGACAGTTTCCTTTAGCTCTACATACCAAAGAAATGCATACTCTGGAAACTTCTAGCTTTCCTATGCTTCTCTTTTGATACTTCATAGCTATAATGCTATGTACCCCTACTTTCCTATACTAGGGAAAAGAAGTAGTGGGAATTGGAATGCTTGTTCATCATCGTAAAAATGACTGAGAGCAGTCACAATAAAGTCCTGAGTATTAGGAATCACTTCAGTATGCATTTTTTACCTATCCAGGGTTTTGCAAATATTGCCTTTAGGATGAAGACCTAAAGGAAATCACCTTTCATGACTTAAGAAACCCATTAGAATCAGTTATATTGAGTTACATCAAGCTGAAAGCTGACCCCTTCAGCAACTTTCTATGACCTACTTGTGAAAATGGAAAGAATAAAATTCTCAAGAGTTGCACAGACCTCTAGTACCCAGAGGTCTGTTCATTCTGCTCACTTATTTACATATGTATATCTTCCTGCTGCAGATCCTTGTCAACCTCCTTCATCTTGTATGTGAATCAAAAGTATCTTTCTCATCTCCCCTGCTGATGCTGAAAAGGCCTTCATGCAGGTGAACTGCAAATGTCTGTCTTACACTCAAAAAGCTCTCATTTCCCAGAAATGTCTGTAAAACCAGTTAATGCATCTTATCAGGGCAACTGATTCCTGTTCCCAGCACCTGTCACTCACCCAGAGCTCAGTCCCTTCCAAACTCCTCCAAGGACTATTCTGCACAATGTCTATAAAGACTCCTACACCATCCATCCATAGTAGCCATTTTGGACTATTTTCATCCTGGAAAATCCTGGACCAGGATTTTCATTCCTTCACCCTTCCTTTAAAGTGCACTTCAGAGAGCGACAATGCAGCTGATAATGCTTGTTTTGACCCAGAGTCTTCTCAGATAATTGCAAGTGCCGGACAGGGGCTCCTGAGTGAGAAGACTGGTTATCAGGGTCCTCTCCAGCAACACCGGAGAGGAAGGAGGAGAGCATCTCTAGCAGTAGGAAAACCTAGATGTCTTCTCTGCATCAGGGGAGGTAACCAGATCATGTTCCAGCAGAAGCTCTTCATCTGGCTCCCTTAAACTGCATGTGATGAGGTCTTAGATCAGTGTAACATTGCCAAAGTTCATCTGACTGTTAAACGGTGATAAAACAAATCATCAGCATCTCCCTAACTCCACATCTAATGATTGTGCTGGAAGGATTAATAAGTTGGAGAGCTGGATGAGCTCTGCCAAAACGTTCCCAGACACAGTCACTCACAGATTTTAATGAATTTGGCCAGCAACCTTTCTTGGTACTTGCTATCTTTCATATTCATATGACAGCCTTTTATCAGCACTCAGCCTTGCAAAGGCAGTGTTTCAAGGCTGCACACATGAGCATTCCCAGGAAGCAGAGTTTGAAACTGGACTGTGCAGGTGTTGGAGTTCAAAGTCCATATGTAGTCATGTCACCATTCGTATGGTAAGCACCCACGGTCTGTTCCCCCCAGCTGGGCAGTGATGCTGGAGTGAGAAGCAGCAAGTCCTCCTCCAGAGTCCTTTGAGAGGAAACCACTAGCCTGGAAAAAAAACAGAACAGACCTGGAAATGGGCATGCTGAACCATTCTGGGTAGCTGGGAGCTGCTACTTACAGCACTGGCTTAGGATGCAGAAGTTTACTCTTATATCACTTACCCTATCTTAGTGTGTGAAGACAGAGTGTATCAGCGTCATCTCTGGCACATAAGCTCATGATTCTGAGCATAAGGCTGTGAAAGTTTCAGTTATTTAATCCTTTAGGAATCTGTAAAGAAAGAGTTGAAGGCCAGGTGGTGTTACGTCACACAGAGCAAAGAGAGATTTTGATTGTCTAACAAAGGCTCCCTGATTGACTTTCACTGGATCTTGTGTTTGTTCATTAATGCCACTTTACTCCCCATTAACTGGTACAAATACTAACCTGACGAAGCAAATTACCTCAACCCTGCTACTTGTCTGGTAATGCATAACTGTGCTGATTAGATCTTCACTTAATTTAAATCCTTAACTAAATTCTTAATTTGAGGTGAGCCTTTAAAGGTGTACTGAACAAATAAAAGTACCTTCTTCTATTGAAGAAGAGTCAGGCTTGCCATGTTCAATCAATTGACCCTAGAAGTTCATAATTTCAAAGGCCATAAGTGAGGTTCAGGGCTCCTGCAGGTTTTATGAAGCACCAAGCACGCTTCTGTGAAGCAAGGTGCTGGCTGAGTCCAACTACCGCAACCCCCAGGCCCAGGTAGGGCACACAGAAGAGGGTCTGCTAGGGAAGAAGGACCAGCCAGCCTTGCATGGGAGAAAAGGAAAGGTTATTGGTTCTATTCATTTTCTCAGTACTGACTGAGAAGTCAGATGCTGTTAAAATGTGTGTTTCGTTTAAAAACCCAGCAAGGCCAGATGTTTGTTAAGTGGATACACTTTGACAAGTGCCTGCACATTAAAATACAAACTATAAGTGAAAAAGTGAGAGCAACTGAAGCATTAAACAAACATTGACAGGACACACATGAGCACACACAAATTGCCATGTTTGCAGTGCAGGACGCACAGAGCTCCCATTTGCATTCAGAGATGTTTAATTGTTCATACCCTGCAAACACATGCTCTCTTTTGCCTATAGAGCCACAGTCTGTGGCAAATGGCTACATAAATAGGAGTATATAGCTACACAAATGGCCAGTTCACCTGGCAGCACATGCCCACATCTGGGAGTGCGGCAGCTCCCAGTCTGCCACAGCCGCCAGACATCACCTCCTGGCAGCATCAAGCTGGTTTTTTGAGCCGTCCGTGCCACATCCAGTTAGATGTCCCTAAGAGCTGCAACATCCCCTGACCGCTGTCTGTGAAATGCCAGCATGGCTTTGATGCCTGTGGATGTATTTCTCTGGCTGACATCTCCTGTCCTCCTGAAAACAAGGAGGATAAACCACAAGCAGTTCTTTTAAATCAAATAATTCAGCATTTACACTGCAGCTGTCAGATCACAAAACTGCAGCAGATGTTACAGCAGGGCTCCAACTCCACTGTTCCAACAAGTAGTGCAGTATTTGGTCAGCTCTCACTGTGACCAGGCACAAAAGCAGGCACTGACATCTACATCTCCTGCGAGCTTGTGAGGCAGAAACTCCATTGTGATTCTGAGCAAGTCAGCAAGATGGTCTGTGAGGTCCCATAATGGTTAATGCTTCCTTACCAGGGACATTTTTTCAACAGACTCAGTCTGTACAATGTGTCATTACCCCCTCAGCTTTGATCATCAATCTGAGGAGCATATCTCCTTAGAGATTAACAAACAAATTCTGGATGTGAAGCTGCTGAAAAGGCCACTTTGGTTGATTTTTTTTTCATATTGCTTTGTGTTTCTGCTTCACAGAACAGAAGGGCAATAAAAATTAATTTCATGATGTAATAAAATATTTGCCTTGAGGTTTCTGGAAGCTGAAGCACTGGTATTTTATTAGCACGCAAAAATTCATTATGAATATAAAATAGTGACGACACTGTGTGGTTGTTAAACCTTAGGATATCGCAGGCTTAGAACAACGTAATCAACCAAATGAAATAACCTTTTAAACTAAACAAGTTTACAAACATTATCATTAAAAATAATAGTAAACAAATCAACTATTTCCAATAGTTTTAATCTTCATGGAACATGAATAAAAAACCACCATCAACTGGTCCCAAATGCCTCAGGATTTGGTTCCCACTTTGGAAGGTCTGCTATTCCTGAGGCTGCCGGATGTTCAGAAAGTTTCACGTCATTATAGACTGTCTTCGTTTTCCAAGGTCCCGTTTATTTTTCTCACAAATTACTTAAACTCAGTCAAAGCCCACATCTTGTTCCGTCTCTTGCTGCCTAGCTTTGTAGCAAGATGGAACAGAAGCTCCAGAACTAAGAAAAGGAGCACGGGCAGATGACCCTCCTCTGAGGTTCAGAGCACTTAGCTAGATGAGGTAAAGGTAAGATAGAGAGACTGATTACTTAGTGTTTATCTTTTTTTTCTTCATTTGCCCAGACACTGTGTTCCTGTGTTTAGGTCAGGTTTGAGGTGTGCAGGACAAGATCGTGACACAAGTCACTTTGTCTTCTCAGTAAGTTAGAAAGACATTAACAAAGTGATTTTTTCTGAAAAGTGCTTTTTGTTGGCAATGAGGGATGTTAGAGTACAAAGCATTAAATTGTTGGCTGACACTGTGGAGTGTTTATTAAAGAAACTGCAGAAGCTAAACAACCCACTGCAATCACTCTGAAGTGTGGGGAACCATCACTTTGTGGTCTCCCTTGAAGTTTCCCCAAATACACACAACTAAGTTTTACATTTGTCCTGGTTTTGACTGGGATAGAGTTAGTTTTCTCCTAGTAGTTGGTTCAGTGCTGTGGTTTGGATTTAGTAGGAGAATCATGTTGATAATACACTGATATTTTGGTTGTGGCTAAGTGGTGTTTACCCAAAGTCAAGGACTTTTTAGTGTCTCATGCTCTGCCAGAAAGGAGGGGCACAAGAAACCAGGAGGCAGCAAGGCCAGGACAACTGACTCAAAATGGCCAAAGGGATATTTCACACCATAGAGCACCATGCCCAGTATATAAACTGGGAGGAGCTGATTGGGAGGAGACAATCGCTGCTGCGGGATGGGCTGGGTTCAGTCAGCGGGTGATGAGCAATTGTGCATCCCTTGGTTTTCTTGGGGTTCATTGCTCTCTCGTGCTATTACTACTACTACTACTTCTACTACTGTTGTTGTTGTTTTTGTTGTTATTACTATTATATTTTACTTTATTTCCATTAGCAAACTGTTCTTATCTCAACTAGCAAGTTTTACCGTTTTCCAATTCTCCACTCCACCCTACCGAGGGGTGGGGAGTAATACTTACCTACTGGCTGGGGTTAAACCACAACAACTTTTCTTATCAGGAGGGCAGTAAAAATGAACCACAAAGCAAAGCTATTGTTTTACCAGCAACTGGGTAAGCTGGTGGATACAAGAGTCAGGCTTTGTTTGTGTGTTTTGCAGAGGCTGGAATGTTCCTGCCTGAGCTGAAATAGCTTAAACTGTGGGAGTCACTTGAAACACCCAGCAAGGCAATACCAGGACCTGGTGGTGTGAGCAGGAGGGTCTCCATATGGCCAAATGCAAACATCCAGCCAAGGTCTTTGTCAGAGCCAAGCGGGAAGGTTCAGGAACCCATTCCTGCATGAAGGCAGGGGAAGTGGATAGAGGGAGCAGGAGAAAGCTGAGCAGATGCACAGTGTGGTTTTCAGCCTGGTCCATGAGTATCCTATGCAGGCAGAGGTGATGCTGCCCATCATCTCCAAGCAAACCTCATCCCACCAGTCCAGAAGAGGACAGAGATATATGAGAAGGGTTGGAAATGTCACTGAAGCAGTCAGAGAAAGCAAGGACCCACTAGAGAAAGGTTTACAGAGTCACCATGACCAAGAAGTTTTTGGGATGAGGAAGGAATAAAGACCACGAGCTGTCAGCAAAGAAATCCTCTTCTCACCTTCACCCATACCAGCAGCACTAAGAGCGACAGGGCTTTGTGCACATTTTGGAAATAACCAGCCCAGGTCCAAAGCAGTGACAGCATTTTGTGTTTGACCTTCTCACTAGCCAAGCTAAAAACTTTGGGGAGCTCTCAGACCAAAGCTGAAGTCTAATTTCACCTGTATGAAACTCATTCCTGCATCCCAGACTCTTCTGCACAGGGAAGGCTCATTAAGTCTGAAACACATCCATATTTTGCAATAGACTTGCTTTTTATATCGCAGATAGTTAAGAGCATTTTTTAAGCATGACTGTAACCAGTGATTTCATAGCAATACCACTTATTTTCCCATTGTTAGATCTGCTTATTTGCTGAAGACAGCAGCAAGGCCACAGCATGAGCACCAGAAAAGCCATTTGCAAGCAGTAGTGACCCTAAGGTTGTTGATACCACAGGACCCTGTGTCCCAGAGGACCTCTAGTGAACTGTTGGCATCCTTGGGTGTTTTGGGAAGGATTAATCAAGTTACACTTCTTTCTTCCCTTTTTTAATGCCCCCTCAACCCCACAGTCATGTTGGATGGACAGGTTGGAATGACCAGCAACCACTGAAAACTGTGGTCTCTTCTGTTTCACCATGAGCACCCTGTGTTGCTCTTTGTTTGGAGTATTCAGTCTATGAACTGCCAGGAACTTTTAGACTTAGTGCTTTGGAGGGCAGAGTAGTTGTCCAGAACTGCTTTTGCCACAGTGTCCAGCTCTGCATTTTTTATAGCTAGGCCTCAGTCACACAACAGTCATTGGTGTTTGGGGTTAAAATTCCCTTGCTAGGTAGCTGGAGGGTGTTTGGAAGACATTTATGGAAAGGCACAAGTTCTGGAACCATTCAGCACTCTACATTTACATCTATAGCACAATTGCCTGAAACTGCTAAGGGTTGCACTTAGTGACCCACATGGTCCTTTCCAATGCTTGTTCTTCACTAATCAAGAGGAACAGTCAGAGGCAGGATGCAATTACACCGTGAGGTTCAGTTATGCATAATAAAAACATTCCACCAGAAGAAGCAGTCTGTGAAGTGGCAGCAATACCAAGAGATGAAGCAGTGACAATGTTCAGGGCATATTAACCTACTGATGCCAAGATTTTGCCCCCAAAAAGGCATGAACGAAAAGAAACTGCTTAGAGACAGAGTTTGTAGCCTTTAAGCAGGAGGTACTTTATTTCGCGGGCCTCCGGAGCGCCCGGGGAACGGTCAGGTCATCCTGGAAGAACCGCTCCACCTTATCAATAAAGGAATAGGTTTATATATGATTTTTACAAGTGATTACAACATTTCTGCATGTATATTCATAGAATTGCAACATACGTTATCAATATTCATAACAGGTGGAGTTTAGGCGGAGTTAGAGGTGTGGTCTTCAATTTGGGGAGAATCTGGGAGGGTCGTTCCGTTCTTCATCCTCGGGGAACCCCCTGCCCACCTCCCATCATCATCATGAACTTTGTGAACTTTCTTACTTTGGCTGACTTTCTAGTGCATCTGGCAAGAGTTTCTGATGATTTTGCAGGGATACCCAGATCTTGGCTCATCTTCCTTCTTTATCAGGGTGTTCTTCTGAGTACATGAGTTTCTGTTCTGCTGTACCAGTATGTTCTGCATACCTTAATGAATTATTGCCTCTAATATTTCTAAGACTAAGTTTTTCTGCTCTTGCTTATACTTATATTCTGAATTTAACTCTCTACTGTTCATAGTTATATTTGCTTTCTGGGCCTTGTCTGGCTTCACTACAATGAATTTTAGAGACAAATATAGATTAATATAATTTTGGCCTTCTTCAGTAGGGACATTATATTGTAAGACAGGATATTTTCTCTCTTTCACAGTAACAGACCCGCTTTCTCTCATGTGCCCTCTCCACACAGAAAATTACCACACGTAATTGCTCGGGCAAAGTGATGCTCTTAATGCAACTGCTCTTTAGCTAACATCACTTATTCTCTGAAAAAAATAGCTTTTGGTAAGTAGTTGGAGGAGTTCAAAGAAAAGCTATGAAACCAGTGAGAAATCCAGTAAAACCAGGCCAATTTTGTTACTTCCCAATCCTACATACAGTGATGATAGCCTATTCTTAGCACATACTGACGCCTGTGGGAAGGTTAGTGAAGTTAAACAGGTAGTTTTTAAATGACAAAAACTAAAGCAGAATAAAGTATGCAATGGACATTACCTAGGAAAGAGACATAATAACTGTTAACTACTCTGTGCAGGGAAAGAGCAGCCTACCACAGCCTATGGACTAATTTTCACCCCAGAGGAATATGTTAGAAAGATCACTATGAAAAACTATTGAATTGACCCTGGAGATAATACTAATAAACAGATAGTCCTATAGCAGCAGAAAGATGGACAAAATTATGTAAAAAGTTCTTTCTGTTTTTATAAACCTCAGAAGCAGGAGTGATGCTATGTATTTTTGCTTTCATTTGAAAGGCTTACCTAAGATTTTTCAAAGTAATTTCTCCTGACAGCATGCTGAAAATGAAGACTTTTCTTTGATAGCAACAAAGTCCATAAATCTTTCACTGAAGAGAGAAAAAAAAACAGTTGGGGTGACAAAGACAGTAAGCGAATGTCAATGTGAAGAGGCATTTCAGAGAGCTAGTAAACAGGCTTCCATCCTTGGTACATGCCAGTTTATAGAATAGGACCTCAGAATCCTCATCAAGTGAGGATTGATCAAGTCTCCATTTCTGCAAGCGCTGATGAGGAACTGTGCCTGCATTATTGCACCACAATAATTTGAGTGGAAATGTCAGTAGGAAGATACCTGAAATTCCAGTCCGTGGAGAGAATTGGAAAGATGATTAAGTAAAGGCGCAAAATGATCATTGAGTAGCTAGAGACTTTCCCTTCTAATTAAACTAGTTCTGGATTCTGGAACAGATGGCAAAGGAATGTGTCTGATTTCAGAGTGGAGTCGGACATCACTTAAGGGGTGTATTTGTTTATGATTGCAAATTATTGGATTGTATAGTCTATGAACACACTTTCTTTCTTGTGATTTCATGTCCCTAATTCTACTCCCACTGGAGACAGTTATAAATGGTTTGTTCACTTCTGCAGGGGCATGATAGCATTAACAATGCAAAGTCTTCAGCAAAGATACAACACCTGCCTCTGGGGTCTGTACCTCTGAGGGCACAATGGCAGCACTTGGGAAGCACTAGTTTTGACAGAATGGGTAAAATTGAGCGTGCCCACCAATAAGCAGCAGTGAAAGCTGGGTGTGTGATGGTCGCTCAAGCTCAGTGCAGCTATGCCAGCACTGCTCGCTGAAGCGGATACTCCTTCTGCCTTTCCCTGGAGGATCAGCAGCGAGAGGCTTCCCAATGCACTGCTGGGAGATACACGAAGTATCAAGTCCCTCAGCAAGAATCCTATTTCCTGGGTTCAGTAAGGTACTCCAGCAAAGTTTTGTCTGGGCTCTTTTCAAGATCTGCAGTTGTTTCAGGGGTGCAACTGAAGAAAGATCTCAAAGGCATGCAAAAGATAAATGACTAGCCTAAACCCCACAGATAGGAGATACCAGTCATGTCTACACTTGGGCTTGAAAACACTTCAATGTTTCATTATTGTATTCAGGCTTGTGCCCATTGCTGTCTGGTCCGACTCATGTTCTGGCCATGACCTAATTCTAACTTGGTTGCCATCCCTGAACTGAACAAACCCTAACTGTGCACTATAGTTGGAAGTGAAGGCCTGGCCCCCATCATTTTACACTCCCCGTAGCACCCTGCTGCTGTGTAAAATGACTTGAAGATGCTGACAGTTATGGATGGTGGGGTGTCAGCTATAAATGGTTCTGTACAACCAGGGAATAAAGGAATCACGCCTTTCAGGTATGGGTGCAACAACCTCTAAGCATTTCAAGTTCAACCCAACCACTCCACCCCAGCTCTGGTGCACTCCCACATTTCTTCTGGAGTGGTTATTTGCAAGCCTACATAGAAGGAGAATAGTCCTCTGCTCTTTTCATTTGACTTTTTTTTAGCCTGATTGATCTTTGTGCCTGTTCTACACATGGTCCCATAGGAAGACGAAGCAGCAGACCTCAGGAAGCGATGAGCTCTCATGAACCCCTGGATAGGAGTAAAGTAGGCAGTTGCTGCTAACACCAGTCCAGCCATTGGAAAACATATATCAGCTTGTGGCTGATCCATTTCCCATTACATCCATGCCAAAAAGCATTTCCTTTATCTTTTGAACTTTCAGAGAGGGGAAGAGGAGCTAAACTCACAGCAATTTCACTGGTTTTGGAGGCAGTGAATGAATATGATTAATTATCACCCACTTTTTTACTCCATCAGATTAATAAGGGACATGCCTGGCATGCTGCAGTCTCCCTGCTCAGCCCTCTGTGCACACAGCATGAGTGGTGTGATTCAGTCTCACACGCCACCTTCTGAAGGGAAGAAACAGAGCCATGAGTCAGTGGGACATGGCTCCAAGTGCCCTTCATGCAGTAGTGTCAGCCTTATCCAGCAGCACTGAAATATTTATTAAACACAAACACAGAAGTGATTGTGCCTTCCTAATTTGGCAATGTTATCTGGAGTCAGAAGGCACAGTACAGATTAGCTTAATAAAAATGTTTCATTTCAGAAGCTAATGATCCTTACCTGGCTACCAGGAACTTGATGAAGGAAACAGAAAAAAATTAACTATGGGATTACAATGAACTGTGGGACATAATAGTAAGTGTGAATTTCCTTTTGTGATGCCCATTTCCCCTTTGTGTACGTACCTGCCAGGAGCCATATATCAGATAAAACAGATGATAACTGTGCCAAGGAAACTTGGGACCTTAGCTGGGCTAATGGCCCAGCAAGCATTAAAGCCCCATTAGTAATGACAATGGAAATGAATGACTATAATAAATAATGAACATTGGCCTTTAGATAAGATGTATTTTATTTCCCAGTAGTTAAGAGTATTTATAAGCTACAGTCACAAATGACTGGCTTGTGCTAAATGTAGCTTGGAGTAGGCAGACAAAATTTTCTTGGAAGTCTCTGGGCAAATTCAGTAGTGACAACAACAATACTTTCAGCAGTACCACTTGTCCCCCATCTGCAGGAGCAATATGCAATTTAGTGCTTAGAGTATTTTGAAGGAAATGGCTACAAGGGTAATCAATAAAGTTTAGGTTAGTGTCCCTGCTCTTTGAGCACCAGGGTACAGTGTAGGAAACCAGGAGAGGAACTACAAAAGGGCCTGGGAAGGAAGCCTTTCCCAAAATCTGAAGGGTCACAGGTTCCTTGCATGGGGATGGGTCAGACACCTGGGTAATCAGAAGGCTGACGTTCTTTTCCCTTGGACAGTCTAAATGGAAAAGTGCCTTCCATCTGCATGCAGTGGTTCCCCTGCCTGCCCTTCTCAGGGAAAGTGCTACCTCCACAGGCATGTGGGAGAAGCTACCTTACTGAGGACTGCTGTGGGCAGTGTTGTGCAGGAGTCGCTGGTGTTTACTCCTTCAGGTGCTCAAGGGTTTTAACAGACCAATTCTGGACACACACTGAAATTGCTGGTCATTCAGTGGCATTTAAGAACTTGTAAATTCAGAATAAAACTGAGCAAGTCGTTCCTTAAACCTTCCAGTCAGTGACATCCCATCCTGGCAAAGGGGGCAGCTGGGCAGCACTGCCAGCCCTTGGAAAGTACCTAGCTTGTTTCTTTCCACTTGGCAGAGTCCAAAATGACTTGGAGGATTTCATTTTCCCTGCTCCCAGGATTTACTTTTCACCCATGCACAAAGGAGGAAATATGTTACTAAGACACCAGTATTTTGGAAACATTAAAAAAAAAGGGGGAGGAGGGCGGAGGAGGGTAGGGCAGTGGTGGGAAGGGGGAGATGGGGACCTCTGCCAACTAGTTGTTCCAGTGATTTTCAACCTGTGAATTTTATTTACCACAGATCCCTACATGATTTCCAGGAAGGTGCAGAAGCCCAGAAGATAGGTGTAAGTCAACTGCAAACGACAGTTCTCTTGTTTGGCTTTAACATACCCCTTGAAGTACACCACAACCCCCACAGGGGTCTCTGACCATGGGTTAAAAATTACTGTTCTTTCACCATAGCTATAAGAAGGGAGACAGTGTCACTTGAGAGGCCACTTTCATAGCTGCTGAAGCCACGGAGAGCTGTTTCAGGGGCTCAGGGCAGTGCAGCACTGACCTGTTTTCCATTGCTTAGAGTAGTGAGGCTGTCTGGTACCGTTGTGGTATGCTGCTGGAGAGAGAGATGCTTGGCTAGTACAAATCAACGCATATTGTCAAAACACTTTGGACTTTACAGTCCATTTATTTACCTGTTAAAGGCACTACAGATGCTTTTGGTAAGTAGAAAGTTTTCACACAAAATTGGAGACTTTCAGCAGATAGCACTGCAGTTCCTGTGAGGACAATGCCTATGAAAAAACCATCTTTGGTAAACAGGAAAAAGGAGATGATCCATTTTGATCAGCGACTGCAACAATATAATTTCTAGAAAAGATTAGAAGAGAGGCTATTCAGATAACATCTGTTCTATTGGCACAACCTGTTGTAAACCTGGAACACTGAACAAAATGAGAACAGAGACCTATTAACATATAAAGCTGCAAAACCCACAAGCAATGGTGTGATTACCTGGAGAAGAAGTGCAAAGCTTTCTTGAAAGTCAATTTCTTTTCTTTGAACCCCTATTCTCCTTACAGTTTTGTGTTCTCTCTACCAAAAAATACACAGCCATTACACTTAGCAGGGGAGACAGAGAATTGGATGAGTTATTAGCAAAGCTGACCAAAACATGGAGATATTTAAAACCTGCCTGGATGCAATCCTGTGCAACCCCCTTTAGGTGAACCTGCTTTAGCAGGGTGGTTGGACTACATTATCCACAGAGGTCACTTCCAAGCCCAACCATTCTGTAATTCAGTGATAAACAGAAGCAAGAACTTCTTAAAGCTCCATATATATTTTTTAAATGCCAACAAAGAACGTGAAGGAAAGCAAGCATATTTCTTATGGGCTACTGTTACAGGGAGATGAAATAGTTGAAATGGGATATGAAAGAGTCTGAAGATGACAGCGCCTAAATGAAATAGTGCCATGATATTTCTTCAGGTTCCCAAAGTCATTCAAAATGTTAGATTAAATTTCTTTCATCAGATATTATACTAAGTGGAATCTCTACCAGTAAAATCACATTGCTGTATGACTGACCTTTCTTCTGATAAGGATTTAAAATATGTATTTTTAATCAGTCAGAAGGTATTATGTTCGTGAAAGAAAAATCAGCTTTTGAGACAAACTATTTACATGATCAATATGGTTTATGGCAGTCCAGAGTCACCAGAAACTGTGCTTTTCATGACTTGAATGTGGCAAAATACCCAAAACCAGCTTTTCTTTTCTAGAAAAATTCTGTTTTCTAAAGCAAAATAAAAGTAATTAAAATATAATTAAAATATGATCCAATTATTATTGTTTTATCATTAATACCTTTGGTTCTTTCCCCAATAAAAGAAGATGTACATCAGTGATCTAATTCTACAAAAGAACTAATTTTCCAAGACAGAAGAATTGTGAGTGTACAAAAGCATCCCCCAAGAAATGCAAATCTGTCAAGCCCAGGTTTATGTTGTACTTCTCTAAGTCAAAAATGTCTGCAGTGAATATTATCAAATTCAGTCTCTGTGAGAGATCCTCTGAGACAGGTTTCAGCTCAGAAGAAATTGTTTTTCCTGTGAGGAGAGTGAGGAAATCAGTGAAATCAGAGCATGATAATGACCTGGTCTCCTAAAGTTTAGGTATAATATTTCCAGTAGCCACCACCGTAATGTATTTTATTGAAGGATTCAGTGGACACGTTGGTAACCATGAGAACAAAGCTCAGGGGTTTTGCGCGGATGCTTGAGGTGTAGCAACCCTAACATGAAATATACATTAGCCATGAAATCAAGTCATCATACAGCATATCTCTGAAGGCTTTTTGTGAAAATTCATGGCTCTTTTGGAGCAAGTCTGGATTTCAGGAGGGCAGAGCTGCCCTGTGTGGGCAATCTTAGTTGAAAATTCAGTGCCAGAGGGCAGAGCACTGGGAGCCACATTTCCTTTCACACTGGCCTGGCCTCAGGGAGGTTGGGGGTGGACAGTGGTCATTCCCACTGGGACTATGGATGTTGGGGAGAAGTCCTGGGAAGGTGGGAATTGCTTCTCCAGCCTCCAGCCACTGCTTACCTGCCCCTGTCCTGTTGGGCCATGGGACGGGCATTGGACGGGAGATGGCAGCAGAGAAATGTTGCTGCAATGAACCTGATTGCAAGGGGCAGCCTTGGGGCTGACTGGATCCTCTGGAATGCCAAAAACTATTTTATAACTGTATGAGATGAACCTTTGAAAATTAAACTGCAATAGAGGCCACATACCCTTTTGTTCTCCATTACTTGACTGCAGGATTTCTCCTGCATACTAATTTTGCTCAAAGTAAAGTAAAGCATGGGTGAGATGCAGTTTCAAGTGAGCAGGTGTTTTTTTCTGTGAGTGCTCTGTACAAATTACTCTGTCAAGAAAATGTTCCAATTCAAGATTGAAATCCTTCATATCTGGTAATGCCAAAATCGTGGTTAATGCATTAACCCATTGAAGATGATGCAACTTTTAAGGGGGTGAGGAAAGCTAAGTTATTTCTGATGATAATGTGTTTGCATTTCTCAGACCCCTTCCATCTGTCTACTAAAATGCACCCTCCCCCAGGGTAATACAGTCAGGCTTGAATTCTAAGAAGTGAACGAGGGGCCACTGTGAGAATAAAGCACAGGCTCAAAATTCAGACCAGTTTGGGTATGATTTATCTCATTTGACATCATCCATCTATAAGTCAGTCTCTCCCTACTGGCAATAAAGAGAGGCACTTCCAACTAACCCCTCCTAAAGAGATGAGTGAACCAGATCTCCAAGAGGTGCCCCTCTCTGTTTGGCTGGAAAGGAGGCTTAGACATTTACCTTGGATGAAGTGCCCCGTGCTTCAGTAGCTACGCTTACATGAGAGGAAACCAGGATATGGTGGCCTTGGAAAGCCATCAACGCTGTGATTTTTATATGTCTCCTCCAAAACACTCCAGTGAAGAGTATGGGGCATAGACAGCTTGGAGAAAATAAGCAGTCTCAGCTGGCCTCAGCCCTGTGTCACAAAGTAGCCAGAGTGGCCAAAAGCTGGAAAGATGTTATGGAAGAAGCCTCCTCCCTCCAAAAACACAATGCTAAATGAGGGACCAGAGAGATGCATGCAGCCAGCAAGTATTCTCTCTGCCTCATTTAATCAAGACAGCAAGATTAGCTCTGGGATGAAATGAAATCAATTTTCTGACGAAAAACCACTGAAATTAAATTTCTATTAAATATTTTACCACTGTCTAATTTCCACAGAGATTTTAATTTAGTGTTGCAAAAACTTATGAGCAAGTACACCATTCTTTTAGATGACAATTAAGGTATTTTGATTCGGAAATTATGTTAAAGTCTTGTACACAGACCAGCTCTCCCATGTTCCTGTGCTTTGTGTAAACAAAGCCACCAGCCAGAAAACCTCTTTTGATAGGTGCCACATGACACCCCCACAGAGACATGATGGTCCATCTCAGCAGACATGATCACCCCACAGAGCCAAAGTGGGAGTGCAACACATGAAAACTACTTTGTTCGTTAACCATTACCTCAGATCAGAAGTATTTCAAATTTTTTTCTCAAAAACATAAGCATTTCCTACTGAACAGTTTTGCCCATCTCCCCTTCACTTTCTTTGAAAAATGTTGTAGGAAAACACCCTTTTGCTATCAGGGTCTAGTTTGTACCCAGGGCAAGTCTCAATTTCATGACCAATGTTCCAATGGGAACCTGGTCCAGACTTTTACTGGGTCCAATCTCCAGAGCACTTTGTGCCTCCAGTTTCAATTAACATCAGGAGGAACTGGAAATGTGTGGCACGAACAGGACTCTAGGCAAACAAAGATCTAGTTAATTGCACTGTTAACTAAGGATGGAGTACTAGGAGAGATGACGAGAGCTGCAAGTTCCATCACACTGCTGGCACTCTAGGAAAGCTACATTACAGGCAAATTCACCCACAACCACCTGAAAGCAGAGCTCCATGCTGGACATTTGCAGGCCGGTCTGTTTCATCCTTGCTTTGCTATAGCTAAAATACAGTTTCTATTATGCAGCTGCTAGAGGATTATGGGGACATCATAGGACCAGGTTTTAGGAAGGGTTCTAAAATTACCATCCCGCAACCTCTCCATAGCAATTTTAACACCGGGGCTTGCAAAAATCTGTAAATAAATTCCTGTGAGGAGCTAACATAGAAATTTTCCTTTTGACTACAACTGGGAGAGCAAACTTCTCTTTCATTTTATGTCCATTTTAATTTTCTTTCTTATGAGAATTTAAGGGTTTTTTCCTAGATAGTGAGCTGTTCAGCATGAAAACCAGAAACAATTTTTGAAGAAAAACAGTTTCTTTAAAAAAAACCCTGGACTAAAGGTACTGTTGAGGTTTAAAAACAATTTGAAGACAGAGTAAAGACACCCCCCAAAAATCTTGTGTTCTCTAAAAAGCATCAGTTCCTGGCTCTGAAGTGTCATTATCACTTAAAAGTTGGACTCAATGACCCTTGTGGGTCCCTTCTAACCCAAAATATTCTGTAACTCCTGTCTGTAACTCCTGTAATAATAGAATCACAGAACATCAGGTTGGAAGGAATCTCAAGGATTGTCTCATCCAACCTTTCTTGGCAAAGACATGATCTAGACAAGATGGCCCAGCATCTTGTCCTGCTGAATCTTGAAGCGTCCACTGTTGGGGAATCCATCACTTCCCTGGGGATATTATGCATTATTCACCTGCAAGCCAAATAAAAGCGGGCATGAATTTTGAGAAGTGAAAGGAAGAAAAAAATCTAAAGAGTATTTATATAGTATGAATATTACCTGCTGTCTGAAGCTAAAGCTTGGAAAAATCCCCATGTCTCCTTTTTAAGATCTTTGACAAGAGCAGTCATTTTACAGCCTGCATGCACATGCACCATTTTTTTTTGGCAGGACGACGAGCTCTGAGAAGAATATGGGGTAGGTCAGGGTAGATGGGATGGACCTTTTCTGGTCAATAGGTGGCCTTGCAGTCCAGTACTGCAGATTTTCTGTACCAGGAAATTTCATCAAAAACAATGAAAAAACAATCCAATTCATGAAGCCTTCCAACAGCTACAACTCACATAGTTTCTTGGATCCCAAACACTTCTCGAAGCCAAAACAGAGACTCTGATACTTTGGAACATATCAAGATACCTATCTCAATGAGCTGGTGATTTTCAAAGGCTCATGGTTGTTAACTGTTACTGACAATAAAATGGATTTAAGGTCATAGCTGCTATTTGCAATGAGTTACCCAACATATGAAAACTTCAGCCCCAATCTTCTGAGCTGAACTTCCTCAGCAGTGAACGTAGCTAACTGTACATCCATCCCATATTCAAAGAGCCTACAAGGAGGTTGAAGAGCCATTACCTCCAGGGGAAGGCACAGATAAAATCTTCAATGACAGGGCAACCAAACCATGCCATGCTTGCCAGCTCTCGGGGCTGTCTCTGGACGCTGTGGATCTCAGGGTTGCTCAGGATTGTGTCTGAATGCAGGAGAAGCTTGATCCAGACAGTAGCAGGAACTGAAACTGCATGAGGAATGGTACAAGCCCTGAGATGTGCAGGGAGGCAAGTGAGGCATGTCATGCTGAGACCATGGCCAAGGAAGTAGGAGCAGTGGGTTTGGAGGGAAGCCACAGAGATCCAGAGAGGTGGTGGACGGTATGTGGTCTCTTCTTTGGGAATTTATTGTATCGACATGGAGAACAGAGAGATTGGGGTGAAAAGATGAGCTTTGTCAGGACTGCTGTGGTGGAGGTGGAGTGGTGAACCCTGCCAGGGCTGTGAGGAGAGGCTGGTTAGGATCAAGATGTTTGACCATGCACAGCAGGCTTGCAAACAGCAGGATGAGTGCATGCATGAGTCTGCATGTATGTCCCATGTGCACAGACATAGTGCTGTTGTCACTCAACCCACGGCATGACTAGCAGAGCCTTTAAAAAGAAACCACACACGCACAAATATTTTATGTGCATGCCTTATGTATAAGGCATGGGCCAAACGACTTGCCCACACAGTTCTGAAATGTACCCTTTTACTCCTTTTGGTGCCAAGGAAATGTTTTTGACTACAAATGGTGACAGGGACGATTGCACAATCCAGTCCATACGTATGAAAACCAGCAGGCTGAGCATAAATGTCTATTTGAAGGAATACAGATGAATCAGTAATGATATTAGAGTGATTAGCCAACTGCCTTAATTGATATGTACAAAACCATATGTGCTTATAAGCTTACAAATGCTAACTCACACTTATCACCATCTGCACAGAAAAGTCACAGTAAATTTCCTTTTCCTAAATGCAAGTTTGTCATTTTAAAAGAGATAGGCTCGGGAGGGTACTGAAAGGCTGTGCCATGAAAGGCCCTTCAACACTGGCGTGAGCGTCTCTCAGACCAAATTTTTTTAGTGACCATAACAGAGCTCAGTTTTTGGCTAGGTCAGTGCAAAGACATAAGAGAAATTTAATAACCAGCTTTTGAAGGGGAAAAATAAAAGCAAGTTCTTCTGAGAAATTATGAGGAAGGCTAGTTGTACATTGGCTCCCCTTCCTCTCCAGTTTTCTCCTGGCTCTGTCCTAGGCCTGTATATGAACCCACGACAGAAGGCTAAAGAAGAGCAATCCAGAAGTAACTAAACAACGTAGGAGCAGGTCACTGGTCACCAAAACTTCTGCTGGAAAAGCAATGATGGCAGGAAATAGTCAAGTGCATTTTTTGCAAAGTTACTGTGAGAGTCTCTGGCTGTAGATACAAGTCCTTACCACCTCAGCCAGGTAGAATGTGGGGTCCAGCTCCAGCTGTATTGCTGCAGAACAGTTCATGACCATGGTCTCTTTTTCAACTCCAAGCAAAATCAGCTGGTTCTGTTTAAAATCAGGTATGATGGTAGCTAAGTAAATTGCAAGTATCACAGAATGGCAGTCCCATCGCCAGAGCAATTATTTGGCTTGACAGGAGTGCTCTGCAAGCTCTAATGTGGGACCATCACGCCAGAAGAAGAGCAGCAAACAAGTTTAAGAACATACCTCATCAATCATCAGCAGGATTTACTATGCGAGTCCAGGGCTAAGGAGAAGCAAAGGTGCACCTCCCCTAATTTCAATAACAGCAGTGTAGGTGTAACCATGTGAGTTTCATTCCTTCCTAGTTGCTGGAGAGCAAGGCTCTTCTGAACTCTAAATCCTGTGCTCTGTTTTAGTCTTTAGGCTGAGGTGAGTCACAGTGGAGGCTCCATCACTTACATTAATCAGATCTCATCTAACTACAAAGGGACCCCAAAGGGACTGGCTTCAGTGCATTCATTGTGTCCCACGTGATGCTTTCACTACTAGGAATTATTATGCTCTCTGAAGCAGTTTAAGAAACACTATCAAAATAAAATCTTTTTACTGGCTAATCTTCACTGGCCATAGGAGAAACTTGCACATATGTTTACAACTGTACAGAATTTTATGCATTAGCAAAGTCTATGTCCTATTTAAAAAGAGGTAGGAGCTTAAAATTGAGGTGCTATATTCATTCATTCTAAATGTATGTGTTTTCCCATCCCTTGAGAGTACAAATATTGTCCAGATCACCCACTATCAGTCATATTTCTGCTACTGTACCCAGAGCACAAAACTGCAGTGTTGATGCCAGCTCCATGACTGACCCTACGGAGACAACTGGCATCCAAGCTGGTATAAAGCTCCCAACATAATTTGGTCCCTCTAATGTAGAAGAGTGAATTTTGCATTATGTATTGGTTTTGTTAAGTATCAGATGCCCTGTAAGCTTATGGAACAAATCTGTGATGATACTTGGGAGTTTAAATTCTGCTTAAAATCAGGACATAAAGGAAAAAAGTGTTTATACATACCCATGGCCTGAAGGCTAAGTCGCTTGCTTAAGAAACACAGCCAAAAGTTTTATCCTGGCTGTCTCTACAGAAAGATCCATCAGAATTCCCTGTGCTACAGCCTGCCATTTTTGACTTGGGCTTCATGGCAGAAGACTATTAAGAAAGAAAAACTGATAAGGATTCTCCTGACACTCCTGAAACATGGAGGATATGTATGTGTGACAGGGACAGGTGAGTTACTCTCATTTGAAAAATCTTGACAGCACTGTGCATTAATAGTGTCATAAATATTGTATCTGTGCTGCAAAGGAAGCAAAAAAGTTGTTATAATTCAGTTGTTACCATTGTGTGGGCACTGTGTTCTGTCTGGGCAACCTACAGGCTCAGAATAATAACGACGGAGATTCATCAGACCTCACCAGCGACAAAGTGGAGAGGGAGTATGTGATGGGTAAAGGCTTTGATCACGTTAGACAACAGCAGCTGAAGGAAGGGTTGGATGAGAAGGTGCATATGAAAAGCATGATTTTTAGACAGGTCCCAGTAGTTCTGGAGTGACAGGGAATCCCTGGGTGCCTGCAATAAGTGTCAGTCACTGCCAATTTAACAGAT